>NW_025544748.1:543714-566008 GCF_011800055.1 Colletotrichum gloeosporioides | reverse complement strand
TTACTAAACTACTAATAATAGAGAAGTATTATAACTTTATTAAAATACTAAGTTTATCTAAACTACTTATAACTAATAATAAGTCTTAATCTAAAAATAATATCTTAAGGTTTAATCTTAATTAAGTTTTATATACTTATTTATTTCTTTTATATATAATAACTTTATTCCTTTATATCTTACTAACTAATTAACTTTTATAGTTAGACTTTATATTATTTTAATTACCTTAATTTACTCTTTTTAATAGTTAAATTACTAACTATAAAAGTCTCTTATATAAGAAGTTATCTAATAATAAAGGTTTAGAAAGTAATTAAAGATTTTAATTTTACTAAGTTATAAGTTTATTACTAAATTAGATATCTTAGTTAATATTTATTTATATTAAAATATAATAATACTAATTACTAAAAGAGATATAAGCTTAAGTTTAATTTACTTAATTTTAATTAGATCTTAAAAGTATAAGTTAGAATAAAAGTAAAAAGAGAACTAAACTTTATAGTATCTTCTAATAATTATCCTAGTTAATTAAGTTTATATAAAATATTAATATATCTTAGAACTAACTCTTATAAGAATCTATAAACTCTACTTATTTTAAGGTATTAAGTTTAACTATAAAATATAGAACTTATATTATTTAATTAATATTAAGGAGTTAACTAAACTTAATTACTATAAGTTTAATTTAAATTTAAAACTTTAAAATTAAGTTATTAGTTCTTTTAATTTAAATTTATATAATTTAAAAATAATTAAATTACTAAACTATATAACTTAAGTTTATATTAAGGTTACTTTAAAGTTAATAAGGGTTTTATATTATAATTAGTATATAACTAAAAATTAAAAATTAAAAGTATTTTAAGAAATAAAATAAAATAATAAAGTTAATATAAAAAAGAAGGTATAAAGGAGATAGCTAGGAATAAAGCTAATAGTTATATAATTAATTTAATTACTACTTTAAGATAGGAATAGTTTTATAAAGTATAGGAGGTATTAGTTAAAAGGGGGGTATAAGATAGTAATTAGCTAGGCCTAGGCCTAAGGCCTAAACCCTAGCCTAAATCCTACTTTTATATAAGGGATTAGCTATACTACTTTATAGCCAGGCGCGCCTAGTACTTGTAGCTAGATTAATTAAGCCACTTCACGCACGTTATATTAAGTCTGAGGGAGTAACAGGTGATTACATAATGCGGGATAGAGTGGACCAGGACCGGGCGTTGGCAGTGTCCCTTGAAGCTAATCTTGACTGGGGCTAGCGCTCTGCGATCTTCATTTTGTTAGGGGATTTGGGGGAGGCCAAGGCGCTAAGAGCGAGAGGGCTCTCCCGGTTTGTGTGAAGCTGGAGTGCGGTCTGTTGCTGCAATTGGTGGCGATGTTGTAGCATATCGCCCGGTTTGTGTAGCTACCTTACCTGCATGCTCGGGGCGGGAGCTGCCATGCTGCTCAGGGTAGGAGGAAGTAAATCAATGGCAGTCATGTGTTTGTGTTCTATGTCATGATGGCTTCTATTTAAGTCAGTGGTGGTAACAAAGGAAACGAAACAGTGTTGATGGAGCATTGAAGGCATATGCTCAATTTTAAAGAGGGCAATCCCTCATCCTTAGCAGGGATTGCCGCACTGCCGCAGCGGTGTATGATGCTTGTTTCCGCTGTTTAGTTTGCTGGTTTTGTGAATGGCAGCAGGCCGAAGGATCAAGTGAACCACAGGCAACAAGCAGCAGCAGGCGGGGCTCTTTCCAGGGCGGACGCTAGGGTACCTTACGCAGATGGAATGTGCTCCATCCACCGTGGCTGCCCCAAACAGAAGGTTTGGTTTTACAGTGTTCAGCGGCAGGGCAGCCGTCAAAATCGTCCTTTCCCGTCTGGTCTTGGCGCCCTCCCTCCACCTTCAATTCAAAGCCTTTCCTCATTGTCTCCTTCCCCTGACGACGAGCCTAGTATTATCTCCTTGTAATGAACCTGCCAGCATCCTTATTTGCTTCCTAATAATTTCTTCTCTTCCTCCAATTGTGCCTCTCTTTGGCTCCTCGACGCAGCCATCCTTCCTCGGCCGGGCCTGACACGTCGAGCCTGCATCGCCATCCGACCTCACATTCCTGCGACACGTCTGCGAGACAAGCCACATGCGCCGCCGCCCTTACCCCTCTCGTCGCCTATAATTGTTGCAGACACCGCTACTCCTCCACCGACCACCAGAAACTCGTTTCTATCCCACACGCAACTCGGCGTTGCACGAGACCACCGCAAACATGGCTCGTCCAAGCAACGAAGAACGCCGCCCGTCCTCCGAAGCATTCGACCTCGACGACGAACACAAGGAGCCATTGCTGCCTGGCACACAACCACCGCCTCGGTCAAGGAGGAAAGGGTCTCTTCTGGCTTGGCTTAAGGGAAGGCCCCGAGCCGTCTTGAGAGCCTTCCGTCGTCAACCTCGATCTCTCCCCCGACTCCTACTGCGATATACCTTCATCTTCGCTCTTCTGATCTTCGTCACGACGCCCATATTCTTCCCCTCCTACACCCGCCACCCGAAACATTACAAGGACCTGCGGAAACGATGCCTGGTGTCCGACAGCTTGTCCGGCTGCGCGAACCTCCAAAACGAAAAGGTCTTCATCGCAGTCAGCCTGTACGACCCCGAAGGAAAGATTGCCGGCGGAGAGTGGGCGCAAAACGTGCTGGATCTGATACACATGATTGGCGAGGACAACGTGTTTTTGAGCATTTACGAAAACGACAGCGGCGAGCAAGGCGCCGCTGCCTTGGAGGAATTCAAGAAGAATGTGCCGAGCAAGCACAAGATCGTCATCGACGACCACGTCGACTACAACATCTTCCCCCACATCACCATGCCCGACGGCACCCAGCGACTGAAGCGCCTGGCCTACCTCGCCGAGATGCGCAACCGCGCACTATACCCCCTCGACCAGTTTGACCCCGACGTCGGAGTGGTCCAGTACGACAAGATCCTGTTTCTCAACGATGCCATGTTTGCGCCGGTCGATGCTGCCCACCTGCTCTTCAGCACCAACACTGGCGATGACGGGCGCACACACTACCTCTCGGCCTGCTCCATCGACTTCGACTGGAACGTGTTTACGGAATACGACCTCTACGCCCAGAGAGACGCGCAGGGGTACTCGAACGGCATCCCCATCTTCCCCTACTTCACCAACGCTGGCCAGGGCATCTCTCGCAAGGCCATGGTCTCGCAGACAGACGCGGTTCCGGTCAAAAGCTGCTGGGGCGGAATGGTGGCCATGCAGGCCAAATGGATCCAGAACATGGACAAGCAGCTGCCCACCAAGGACTGGCAGGCTCCGGCGCACCATGTTATCAACCCGGATCACCCCCACAACGCCACGGCCCCGGTGCGCTTCCGGTATGAGCCCGAGGTGTATTTCGATGCCTGCGAATGCTGTCTGTTCCTGGCGGACGTCTCGACCGTGGCAGAGAAGGCCGGAGAGATGGAAACGGGCGTCTTCGTCAACCCCTACGTGCGCGTCGCATACCGGAAGCGGACGCAGCGGCTTGAGCGCTTGGTTCGTCACTGGGAGAGGCTCTTTGCTCTGCCCCAGGGCATCATTACTCACTTCTCGCGGTTCCCCACGCCGAACCCGCACCGTGAGGTGGTGGAGGGTCAGCGGTTCCAAGAAGAAATCTACCAACGTAGGGAAGGGTGGAAGATGGTGGAGCGGACGGGGCGCAACGGCATGTTCTGCGGCGTGCGCGAGATGCAGCTCATCAAGGAGGGGCCGCGCGTGGGCAAGAACTGGGAGAACTGGTACCAGATCCCGTGGGCGGAGCAGAAGCTTCACTTTCCCATTTGAGGCGTCAATGTTGATGATACGGCGTACTGGTTTGGAAGCATCTTTATTTTGGATGGCAGGTATGGTGTTGGAATGAGCGGGTCATGGGGAAAAAGGGGGGGGAGTAACGAGTCTACTATGGGACCTGTATAGATACCACCCTCGTTCACGTCTGCATAATTAGAATTTTGAATAGTTCCTGTCAGTTGAAGGCCCTGTCGTTGCTGGATGCCTGTCTGATATGCTAATCCGAGGGCAGTCACGATTTGGTCATTCAAAATCACCACCGGCGGAAAGATGTGAGCAGCAGCAGATCAACGTTTCGTATTAGACACCCTTCTTTGAGGGCTCCCCTCGGTCGCGTAAACACACGTCACCTGTCCCAAAACTAATCATGCTCGTTTGAAAAGTAAGCCTGCCTTCCCCCCAAGGCGGTAACAACAACATCATCAAAGCAGCAGCAGGCAGACCCTGATTTAAACCCAGCCGTGAAGAAATCCCAGTGTACCCGTAAAATAACCCACGGCCCAAAACAAATCCCTTTAAAACCCGCACGCTCAACTCGGGGAGGGGGAAACAAAAAAGGTGGTATCTCTCATCATTGGGGGGAAAAGAAACACTTCGGGGGTGTGAAGAGGTGAAACGCGCGCGTCGTCAAGTCTCCGTGGAGAAGGAAGCATCGCGTGGGATGTATGCAGTGGAATGAGTTGATGGGACATCTAGGAGGCGACGGGCTCGAGGGCGTTGGCCTTTGCCTTGGCGGTCTTGGGCTTGGTCTCCTGTATTTCTGTCAGTTCCTGTTTTTCGTCCATGATTCTCAGAGAGAAAGAGAGAGGAGGCATACCTTCTTGCCGGCCTTGGTGGCTCCGCCGACCTTGGTCGACACAGACTTGGCGACGGACTTTGCCTTCTGGGCGACGGTGGGCTCCTTCTTGGTGGTGGCGGCCTTCTTCTTGGTGATGCCGACGGGCTTCGCGGCGGCGCTGGTCGCGCTGGTGCTCTTCTTGGGCTTGTCGGCGGCGGTGGTGGTGGTGGTGGAGGAGCGCGGCTTGCGGACGGGGGCGGTGTCGATGACGGGGAACACGCGCGGCTTGGAGTTGCCGGTCTGCGAGCGGGTTCCTTCGCGGGCCATTTTTGCGGATTTTTTCTGGGTGTCGCGTAAGTATTTTGATGGGTTGCTGACGGAAAGCAGATTGACGCGATCAAGGCGAGGTGAATGCGATTGCGGGAGGAGAAGGGGGTGGATTGCGCGACCGTGATGTGGATGGCGCTTTGGAGGGGGTGTTGCGTTGTGTGTTGTGTGGGATGCGCGGTGAGGGAGGGCTTACCTGCGAGACGGGGGTTTGGGGGAGATAGCTTCGGGAGCTGTAGCGGAGAGTTATTTCTGGGTAACGGAAAGAAACGAAGCTTCGCGACGAGGGACACGAAAGATGTGAAGGTGTTTTTTTGTTGTTGTCGAGGAGAGAAATGTGGGAGGTGACGTGGTTTTCGCGAGGGGGTATGGACGGGTTGGATGGACGGGCGGATGGCAAGGTCACAAGGGCCGCGGACTGGATGGCGAGCAACAGAACAGCAAGAGGAGCGGTGTCGGACAAAAACAAAAGGGCTGGGCTGGACCAGCAGCAGCAAGAGGCAGGGGAAATTTGAGTGATTGATGGATGGACGACCTTTGCTGTGCCCTCTGGTGTTAATTAGCTTCCCCTTCTCTTTCCAGGTTAGCGACCAAGGAGGACAAGAATGAAACGGGGGACTTGATGGTGGTGGTGTGCGGCCGAGGCCGTGAACATCAATCAGCACTCGTCAATCAGCCAGCAGTCAGAGAGGGGGAACCAGTACCAGCAGGTCCTCCTCCCACCTTGTCCGTCGCGTCTCTTCCCTCTCTTCTCCATCTTTCTTTTTCTCTCTTGTTTTTCCTTGATTTAAGTTTCTGTGCGTTGCCCTCTGTTCGTCACATCAGGAAACAAGATGATGGCGTCCATGCTCTGAGGGCATGTTCTTATCAGACAACCTACGAAGAGCGAGCGCAGGGACGGCCGGGACGGTATCTCTGTCTCTGACGATAGATGAGCCTGGCTGGCCGGGCGGACGGTCAGATATCGCGCCCCCTTCTCGACTCGACGTGTCTCTAGTCTCCCCTCTTCTCCATTGTCGACATGCTTTCCCCTCCCGTTGTGTTTTCCCGTCATGTTTCATCCCCCGGATTCATCTGCTCATAAACACCGCCCTCCTCGTGTTTTTTCCCTTTCGTAACAATGGAAGAGGAGACGCGGGGGAGCACTCGGAACAGGCGGCTTGCGTCACCGGCACCCAAACCTGCACAACAATCTCTCTGCTTCCCCCAGGTCCTCACAGATTTCAATGCTCTCTTATCGTCATTGTCTCATATCCCACCAAGCACATGATCGTCCGGCTGGGTGTTTCGTATGGGAAGGACAGAGCACGCGACGTTTTTGGCGCGGACAAGCTTCTTTTTTGGCGCGCAATCGCATGCTTGTCTTTTTTTTCTTCATGTTTCTTCAGCGGGCACCTCAGCGCAGCGGTTCACCTGGACCGTGCAGCGCAAGCGTCGCCCGTGACGTGACCTCGGCCATCCATTCCAGCGAATATGTCTTTTTTTCCCTATGTCTTCATCTCGAGGCTGACGAAATTGACGGGTTTGCCGCCTTTCGCGAGAGAAGCACACCGCAAACGAAAATAGAGTTGAGGCACGAAATGAGGTCGGCCGTGACTGTGCCGATCCGCTGAGCTGAAGGAGGCGGCGATAAGGCAAGGTTCTCCACAGACTCAGCCCGTTGAGCACTGACTGTCCTTGTGCTGCTATTTTTGCGCAGTTCGGGGGAACCGTTAGGCTCCACATTTTCCCGCCCTAGATTCAGGGTCTGCCATGTGAGGCTATTCCCAGGTGTCGTCAACGTCTGAGACTGGGACGAAGACTTGTGAGACAAGGGCTCTTACCTTGTTATAACTCCGACTGATAATTGGTGTTCTTTTCATCGTACCTCCTTCTTGGAAAACCACGGTTGCGACTGCGCTGGTTAAGGCCTCAACTCATGGTGGAAAAGCAGCAAGTTCGCACAGACAGTAGAAGTCTTCCAAGCAAATTTGCGGGAGCTGTTCCCCTTGGGTCTCTTCAAGAACCTTTACAGTCGACAATGGAAGCCGAAAGGCCATTTGAAATGGGGAAGATACTGAAGGCTTCAGAAGTTCTTGAAAGATATCGCGGATCGACGTCAATTTCGTCCATAGCCTTGTCATTGCCAAGTTTCCTAGCCAGACTTTTCTCCTCTCTTTAAAGCTTTCTGCGTCGACCTTCACAGTAAACAACAGTGGATTACCTGCAATGATACCCGTGATTGAGATACCAACAGGCCCTTGTTTCCTCCTCCCTCGGCACATTGCTGGAATGGAATAGTCTATATCTTGGAAGGTAAAAGATCGGTTGCAGTCCCACTAGTTGTTACCACTCTGTGCTGGTCGCGGAGCCCATCAATCCTTCCGGACAAATAGAGCCCCCTGTTTGAGCGGAGCATTGGCTCTACAACCGTGTACAGTAACCCCCTGATGCAGATTCCAAGTGGAGATGGCACCAACAGCTACAGCAGACGAGGATTGCCCTGCGAAGAGGGGTACGCAGCCCTCCCGCCCATGGTCGGAATAAAAAGCAAACCTACGGCTCTTCAGGATTAAACTTGAATTCAAGTCATTTTGGTTGGACGACCTCAAAGTATCAGAACCGACATCATGGGCGATCGACAGAATCAACCAGGCGAGAAGGCCGCCAGTCCTCGTCCTACATCGACCTCTCCCACACCTGGACCATCCACCACGGCAGCACAGGCTACGGCTGCCGCCGCTGCGACCGGTGCCGCGCATATCGAAGCCGATGAGCCTGTCGATGATGATGACGCTTCCTCAGTCGCTGGCTTCTCCCGGGTCGCCGAATCCCAAGCCTCTCTGAGATCAAGCATCCTTGACTATCGTCGCGAGAACGGCCGCACCTACCACCGTCTTAGCGATGGCAAATACTACTTTCCCAACGACGTCCGCGAGCAGGACCGTCTCGACATTATCAACCACCTCTGGGCAATCGTCTTCGACGACGGCTTCTGTTCCTGCCCAAAGAACGATGGTGCTAAGCGTGTTCTTGACCTGGGCACGGGCACCGGCGCGTGGGCTATGGATTATGCAGACGCATATCCCGATGCTCATGTCATTGGCGTCGACCTCAGCCCGATCCAGCCGGCCTACGTACCGCCTAACTGCGTCTTCGAGGTTGACGATGTGGATAAGGAGTGGACCTGGACACAGCCGTTCGACTTCATCCTCTGCCGTAACATGATCATGTGCTTTACGGCCGAAGGTTGGGAAACCATGATGAGGCAAGCCTACGACGCACTCGAGCCCGGCGGTTACCTCGAAATTCAGGACAGCCGCTGGCCACTGACCTCCGACGACGGTTCTTTGACGGAGAGCCACGCGCTGATGAAGTGGTCTCGGATGCTGACCGAGGCCGCCGACAAGATCGGACGCCCGATGAACATCACCGAGACCTTCGACGACGTAATGAGGAAGGTGGGCTTTGAGGATGTCCGAAAGACGCGTATCCGCTTCCCGATGTCGCCGTGGCCCAAGGACCCAAAGCTCAAGGACATGGGCATGTGGACCCAGGCGTCTCTGCTCCCCGGCCTTGAGGGCATGTCTCTTGCTTTGATGACCCGCGAGATGGATTGGTCAAAGGAGGAAACGATGATACTCTGCGCCAAGGTTCGAAAGGAACTGAGTGATCCGAAGATTCACGCCTACTGGAACGGATATGTCATGTATGGGCGCAAGCCTCTGGATGCCAAGAAGGAGGATGTCTGATTTTGACCTCGCATGTCCCAAAAAGCCCACACGGGGGAATTCAGGAAGATCAAAGGAAGCCGGAGACTCTAGTGCTACCAGAGCGACTACTTCTTATATAGGCTTGTATATATCATGTTATATTCCATTGTCGTTGTCGTCGTTGTTGGTCGTTGTTTGTCATCATCTGTGATCGTTATCGTTAGTGTTATTGCTATTTTTGTTATTATCGTCGTTGTTGTCATTACTATCCTCGTCGTCGTTGCTAGCGTTATTGCCGCCTTTGTCGTTACTACCACGTTAATTGTTACTATCTACACCACCGTAATCTCGACTACTATCACCCTCGATCGGAACAATCGTCTCGGGAACACATGCAATATAAATACGTAGACATAAGTGACATTATACATCGTTGCAATGGCGTGCGGTGTTAATGAGCAGATTGCTGCAGCGAAGCCACTTATCCAAGAGGGGCTCAACTGCATTGTCTCCCCTATCTGAAGGTAATACCAAGTCTCTTCAGCTTCTTGACCCTATTCAAACAAAGGTACCCTGCCTCTGGAGTTCGGCGAAATACTTATCTGCCTTCTTCGTAACGTCCTTCGAGCGCTGAGTGCCGACTCGCCAGGCGACGAGAGTAAGGAAAGTAAGCCCCACAGTCAACACCGCGAATAGCCAGATATGTTTTGAGACGATGGACTCTCCTGCGCTGGCTTCCCAGTTGAACATGTCCATCGAAAAGATCGCCGCCACGCTTGAGAGCGGTAGGTATATCATGGTGAGAATGGCGATTGTCCTCATCTGCGCACTCTCGTGCCGAGTATCAAAGGCCATGGCTCGATTTGCTTTGGAGATCTCCGTGGTTGTGAACGAGTCTTGTCTCATCTTGTGGTTCCATACCTGTTGCTAGTCAGCTAATACAATCTTCGGGTTTCAACAGGAGAACCCTACCGTTTGCACAGCAAGAGACGTATTGTAGACGACCTTGTTACACTCATCAATCTTATCATCATACTCGCGGATGATGTCCTCAACACGTTTCCTCATATCCCGACCGATCTTTCCCAGCTTTGTTTGCGTTGCAGGACTCTCTGCCCAATTGGCCTCCGGGCCCAGTGATTGAAGCTCCTCGGCAACCTCGTCGATCTCATCTAGGAATTTTGAGAGCTGGCGTTTAGAAGCCTGGATGTGATCAATTAGACTTCGACTGCGCAGGCACACGTTCAAGTAGTCTTTTTGTGTCTTTTGGCCGTCTTCGTCTGCCTTTGGGTCCATATTCCAGGGTTCGCTTTCAAGTTCGTCGGACTTCAGAGTGAACTCGTCCACTAACTGATCAACGGAGAGCACCAATCTCTTGCGCTCAAGTTCAACGAATATACCTGACATCAGTAAGGGGTGGTTCAGTTGCTCATTAGACCTTCGGATTCTTGCTTCGATGTCACTCATTTGTCTCTCGGTGCAGCCGTAGACAACTGCAAACGTGGAGCCGGTGCTCGGGATATAAGTAGACGACAACGCCAAATCGTCTGGTAAAGTTGTAGCCATCCGTGCGGTGAAACCTAATTATAAGCCATGCTTAGCAAAACCTTTGGTCTGCGCTGCGAATGGCTTGAATAATCACCTAGTTTAAGTTGATGAGAATCTGGATCGTGATGTGGCAGGTAGGAAAAACAGGCGACATCTCTCAAAATGGTCCTGGTGATTTCTCTGTGGACATGGAATTCCCTTGTGATGCGGCTCCATGTGGGTTTCGGCATCGGTAGATAGTTAGCCGGCGCTTGCCCTTCCTCTTCAAAGATAGCACCAGCTCTGCTGCACATGCTAGACCATAGAGTCAGCTTACACAAGTCGATGACCGGGAGTGTCTTTTGACTTACATCACATACATCCCTGGGAGAAGCTTGTCCCATGATGGAGATACTCCCGGGGCCTGAAATCCGGTGAATCGATGGTCGCAAGTTGATGGCGATACCCGTAACTTACACGACTGAACCAGTTGTCCCAGTCCTCCTTTGTACTTAACTCTTCTCTAAATGTGCCCTATGTGTCCCAAGCCGTATTAGTCGAGTCTTTGGCGTCAGTAATATGACCCAGTTTCCAACCTACCTCATCGGTACTGAGCCTTCTTAGAACGACCGCTTTTCTTTCTCCTGATCTGAAGAGTTTCAGATCGGATTCACTCCACTCTCTGGGCTCATGAGGGAGATCCATTTCTAACACCGGTGAAAAGTGGTATTATGGCGCTATATAATTGACGAAACACGCTGTATTCCTGAGATAATGCGGGAGCGCAGGTAATCACCTGCGCTTTAAACAGTCTGCTATCTGCACATTCCCCTCTCCGAACCACTTTGATACCTCTCCTCCGCCTCGCTGAAAGCCTGCAGCTTATGTAGAACGCCCTCTGCCGCCCCTAAGCAATCGTGCTTGAAGGCTGTGACGGTTCCAAGACCGATTGGGCGCTCGTGGGATTTCTTGCAGCTCGCGAGACGCATCATTCGACGTGACATGCGTGGTAGTGGAGCAGCCGGCAGCGCCCATGTATGCGTTGTCCGGCGGCCTTTGGGAATAGTACCATGCAGCATGCAGAGAGAGCTCCAATCGCGAGACAAATCACTCGCATGTGCGACCCATACAATTTGACTCTTGTGCCTCTGGTCCGCTGAGCCTGCGTTTCTCCCCCGGAGCCCCTCCATCTTTCATTTCGGACTTTTTCCTCTTTTTTGTACCGAGAACATTACTGCACAGCAAAATCGCAGACACGCTCTTCAAGAACGCAGTGAATTATTGCGGCCCAAGTGCACAATACGGCAACAGCTGTTTTAAACACGTTACGTTATGCAGCATGGCCGATTCCAAGAAGCCTCCATCCAAGGAACCTCCCTCCAAGGAGTCACCAACTACAGACTGGCATCGTGAGACGATGCGAACCAAGTACCACGATCCGGTGAAGCTGAAGGACACCCTGAACAAGATGTTCGGCGAGAAAAATTACAAAGTGAGGGTATTATGAACTCCAAGTCAAATTCCGATGGTTTAGTGATGTCCAGTCTAACGTATGAAACCTCGCAGGTTATTAACAATCGTTACATCCTCATGCTCTCCAGACCGCCCAGACAGGTAAGAGCAAATCTTCCCCCCCCCTCTCCCTCCCTCCTATTTTTCCTCTTTCTGGGCCATGATTACCCATGTACGTTATGCACAAGCAACTGACAATCCTCGACTCAATAGGGTGAAATGGAAAAGCTTGAAAAAGAAGCCAGGGAACACTATAATGAATAGGTTAGTGATAGGAAATATGAGCCCGGCGATGCTGACTTATGTCTTACTGATTATTCGACGTTGAAGATGTCTGGGCTCAAACTGGGAAAAGTATCGTTGGTGCTGAAACGAACTGAAAATACGCTGTCCTCGATGGAAGCAGGACGGTGATTGTTTCATCGTTTCAATAACAAAACTTCCAATTCACTCAGCCACTGAAGCACACCTCTTTACTTCAGCCATCGTGATTTAAGATAGTAGTCCTCTTCAGCCTCGCAAGCCTTCAGTAACTCGTGCATTCTCTTTGTGAGCTGGTTGGCACGTATGCGATTGTCCGAATTGGGCTCGAGCATCCCGTTCTTGATCAATTCCAACAGGTCCCAGAGATACCATGAACAGTCGGGGCGGTGTTGCAGCTCGTGAATCCAGGACAAAACTGATGGCTTGATGTGCGCCCGTTTATCCTTAACCGAGAAGAAGATATCGGAATCGAAACCGTAGATATCGTTCGATAGTCTTTTAGATGGGAAGACGTTTTCGACAGCGTCGAATCCAAGAAAGAACCAGGTGACATACTCCAACAAAACGCAGCCAAGACTGAAGATGTCGGACCTGGGGGAAACTTGGCCAAACGGCAGGTCGAACTCAGGGCAACGATAAGATGCTGATCTTTCAATGTTCCTTGGGTCTTGCTTGGACCGGGATACTTGGGTATGCAGTCTTCCCAAGCCAAAGTCCGATAACGCCAAGAGGCCCGGGAAGCTATTGGAGTGAAACCATAGAAAGTTTCCTGAAATGTGTCAGAGAATATCTCGTTGCCAACAGTTCTTTGCCATACCTGGTTTAATATCACCGTGTCTTCCATATAGGTCTTCATTTGAGTCGCGATCTTCCAAATACCGCATGGTTGGGGCTCGATCGTTGTGAACACACTGTAGAGCTTCGGAGATCTCATGAAACTGCTCAGCCATCCAGAGACAATGACTTTTCTTCCCGACGAGACCTTCGTTACTTTGCCAGAACTTGCTTAGATCGCCCTCAGCCCAGTCGAACAATAGGTAGTAGGTTGAAAGTCCTCCAGCAGCGGGGTTCACGACCTCGAATGTTGCTAGCAACTGGATGAGATGCTTCTTCTTATAGTTCTGTCCAGTGAACAACAAGGAAGACAGCTCCAAGTCGAAGCTGTTTCGGTTGTGGGACGTCAGCTTTTTCAAGGCAAAGAACTCTTGAGGGTGTCGGATCTGACCAGATCGAAGATTAGCTGAGTAACTGGAAAGTCGGGAACACGTAACGTACTCCATGGTCCCCAAAGTCCCAATGACCATCATGAATCTTGACTTTATAGACTTCACTGAAACCTCCGTAAGTATTACCTCCACCAGAAGGAGCATCCTTTTGCGTGGTCTCCGAGCTGTCATCCTGTGTGACTTTGTCGATGATCTCCACAGGAATAATGTCCCCGGTTTCCAAAACGTAATGTGAATGCAATGACGGCTCCCATTTGATGAACGGCGCGTTCAATGTATGAGACCATTTCGAAAAGTTTTCGCGGATATTGGGACGAAGATAACTGTTGATAGTGCTGTGCATTCCGTGTTTTCGACACTTGAGGAATTGGTCTTTGGTGGCACCGGTTGGCTGAAGCGGCAAACAGCTATCTCTCACTCCATCCTTGAAGTGTTTGGCAAAGTCCTCCACCTTTTCAATGCCCACCAGGACCGCCAACAGTTTGAGGGCAGGACCCTTCGACCCGTCTGAATTACCGTAGTATATTTGCTCTGCAAGCTCCATTTTATTCCGCTCCTTTCTGAGACATTGGAGAGTAGATACAATCCTACAAACCGACTCGAAAGTCAGGATTCTGTCGAACTGAGGTTGTGGGATGAATCGCTTCTCTGGCTCTAAGGCATTCGAGGTCTTCGCCTCGTCAAGTTGTAGACCAAGTTGTTCGACTATATCGTCATCATCGGAGTCCTCATTCATCTGCCCATTAGACCCGCTCACCCGAGGAACCGCTTGCCGTTTCCTCTCCCTCTTCAACCTGAATGCGTCTCCTCTGTCAAGCACTTTCTGAACGCGCTTCGGGTCATCCAGGAGAAGCTTTGATGACGGCTTTAGTTTTATGAGCCCCGAAAACTCCTGGGAAGCATCATGAGACATGATGTGATGTCTCCTTGCCGTAGCTGTGGTACGCAGTAAGCTTGCTGACATCTTGACGCTAATGAAAGGTGAGGCTAACCAGCCATTTGAAAGGGCTTATCAGTGCTAGCAACGATTGACTTAATGGAGAGGCTGCAAAGAAGTTGACTCTAGCCACAGTGATGTTGGCAAATGCGAATAATGACAGAGCGGATCGGTGAGTTGTTGAGCCAACAGCGATGGAGTTGGATGAGGCAGCGAACGACGTCAAAGGGCGATGTCTCCGTGGGGACGTGGAAACGGGGCGAGGCCACTGTATGGCTAGAGAAGAGGGCGATCAAAGGTTGAAATAGGCCGCCCGTTACCCAGTGTGCGCTAGAAGAGGGAGTAGCTCCTGCATCCGTGATTTGCTGGACTTATTCTATTCTATCACTCTCTGCCACTACGACTTGGCCTCTTTAGGAAAGCCTCGTCTTTCGCCCTACCACTGCGATGGTTACTTTGCTCAATGATGGGCTTATGGAGAGGAGCGCAGGGTTGATAAGGCCAGGCAGAATAGGCAAGGCAACCGCACGACCGGGTACAGGAGCCACCCAATGGTCAATTGAATGCGCCAAAAAGAGGGCAGATACTTGATTGGGCTGGTACATCAGATCTTGGAGACTGCAGAGCACTCTTTCCACGTGCAAGCGAGGATGTGTGCCTCAATCCACAATGCAAGCATGGTTGATGGGAGTGGAGACTCGAGAAGTGAGAGCTTATGCAGGCCGATTCTCAGCGCTCGCTGACGCAACATATTCCTACATAATCATAATTCAGCTTTTAACTCTTGTTTTTGGTTTGGCGTTATTACTGCACGGCGGTCTTGCTTCACGATCAGTGGCCGTTTCGACAAGTGATACCACGCGATTAGCTACTGATTGGACTTCACGATTTCTGCAAATGATTTTGCTTGGCAAAGAAGAGTCTTTGAGGGTTCATTAGCTGCCAACTACGGGGATTTTATCTACAAAGGCTATCTGTCCTGGTGGAGGTTGTCCATCGCCCGTTCTGTTCCCGAAGTTGCCCAGCCTTCCTGGCGCAGCTTTGTGGCAGTGTATGCACCTCCCTCAGGCGGACCAGTAGGCTATCTGCGTTGTGGGTGTTTCAGTGAGCCCATGATTGCATCCTTCAATTCCAGAGTGTGCCAATATTTGACTCCTTAGGCGCTAGTAACATGATCATCCTGGTCGAGCCAACTCACTTTGCATGAAGGCGAGCGGCAAAGCCGCCTGGGCCGCCTGGGTCGCAAATGAGAGCGACTGCCGTCCAATCAGGGTGCTGACTGATAACACTTCGCCATTTTGTAAACATGACCAGCGGCGACCTGCATGGCCTGGATACGTGCAGTCAAGACAGGAGGCGGTGAGATCCGATGTGATGTTCAAAAGCTTGCTGAATCCTGTTCCCTTTTGAACTATCTCGTGATTGCTGTCTACGCAAGGTGGCAAATCGCAACTTTCCTATGGTTTTCTCCCGGTCGTTTCCGCAGGTTGCTTTGTTTTTCTCGCCGTTGCCTTAAAATATCTTGGGGAGGACAGGCAACTGGGTCGCAAACCTCTGGCGTACCAATTCCTCCAACCTTGGAACTTATTCATAATGTCGAGACAATTGCGATCCACCCCCAAGGTCCAGTGGCAAAGCAACAAGGACGGAAGCAGAAACGCATTCATTTCCGCATCCAAAGTAAGCTCTAGCCAGCTGAAAGAGTACCTCGACTCCAATTACCCAGGAGGATATTCCGTTCAGGTGCGCCCTTCTGGGTGAACGATATGCAGCACCCTCACTAACGTATTCCGCTAGCTTAAGCGTGACAAATTCAAAATCACTATTGTCGAGACATCAATGGCACAAATGATCTAGGTAAGCTTCAAAGGCTCCATCTCGCGCCGAAAAGGTTTAACGCGAGATTCTGCAGCACCCTCGAAAGAAAATTGAATGTGCGGGTATTTCAGCACTAGGAGTTCAGCGATATTATTCCTGTTATGGCGCACTGCGAACCACAGCAGCCGTGACGCCACAATACTGCATACAAGGCCAGAGAACGGCTTCACGGCGCAAAGACCAGGGCGAAATGGAAAACAAGGTTTCGACGTGACAGAGTTTAAAACGTGCCGGAAATAGTCATCAGGTACACACGGCCTCGGAAAATCAGTTCATTTTAGAGCAATCAAGTCAACCACCTTGACAGTGTATCACTTGGACCATCAGGGACTACGTGAGCTTTGTTCATCACCTGGATGGCCAGCCGAGTCTATCTTGCGGAAAGTAAAATCAAATTCTACGTGGCCTCGGCGGGGCTTTAAAGGCTTGAAAATATCAAATATGCTCTGTGTCTTGCTTGTCGCTGAAGATACCAACCACATCCCACAGGTACGTCCAGTAGCAGTCATGACGAAGGCCAGTTGCGGTAAAAGGCGCAATACGCGTAAGAGAAATCAACATCGCGATGTGGATTTACCGATACGCAGGCCCAGAGGACTGTATGACATTCCACCCGAGATCCTCTTGATCGTGGCGAACCAACTGGCCGCCAACTCCCGAACGTCACTCGCTCTCGCCTGTAAGGGTTTCTTCGTATTAATTTGCCCCAATCACAAATTTCCTATGATGGAAGAAAAAGAGATGTTCGAACTTCTTTTGCTCCTCGACAAGGATGCCAAGAGACACTACCTTTGCTTCGGTTGCCTACGACTTCAACCCTTCGAGCGCCATAACAATTCCTGGTATTCCCAGCCTCACCCAGTCTGCGACGAAATCGTCCGTAGGATTGTGAGGTCTTACCACCCATCTTCCTACGATCCCTTCAAGATAATCACAGACGACTTGGGTCTGGTTAGGCTTTTGTGGGTTGAGAATGTGGGAATACTTACGTGGAAGCCAGCCGTTAGGGGGCCCGGGGGCAATGAGCCAATAGTCACATTCTCTGAAGCACATCTAGTCATGAAACGCCACTTTTATGGCCCTGATCATGGGCTCCCCATAGAATGTCTTGAGAGTACTTTCTATTTTGACAGAAGTATTTCCCTCAACGACTTAAAGACGACGACGCACTTTCCCCTTGAATAGCATGTATCAGAGAGAAGATGCAGCTTACGGTTGCGGGGGACTATTCCACAGATTCAACGGCGTCTTCAACCTGCTGCCTCGCTTTCCTCTGCGAAAGACACAACACGATGGGCTTTCATGCACAAACCGGCTGCGAAAGTCATTAAAAACGAACTCTACATCTGTCGTCATCACGAAGTTATCGGCCCTCCCTGTGGATTGGAGACATTTACCAAGGCTATCGACAGCCTCGAACTTCCAGTTTGTCGACATATTCTTGGCTGCTCCTACGTTCAGTGGAAGGGCTCATCAGCTGGTTCGTGCATTCCAGAGTTGCATAACTTACGGATCATTGCAGTCAACCCCGAATGGGATACACATCACGATAAAGGGATTGGATCATGTAGAGTTTGCTTCACAGACTATGAGGTCGCTATTGAGAGGGGAGACGAGAATCGCGGCTGGAGCCTCGAGCTTACGACATATCACAACTTTGGGGACTGTCGGACACCAGACGATGAAGTTTGGATGAGTCTTTTCAGCATGTCTCGAAATTTTCACCCGACCTCAATCCTCGATATTATCGCATTTGACAGGGTTTTGCTAGAGGACTCTCCAGGTAGAGTACGTAAATCTTGGCTCAAATATCACGGACGAAGATGGAAATCGTCTGCCGGTTTGCAAGCTGAATGGAATCTCAACCTTTTACAGCTGATCGAAAAGCGGTGTGTAGGTGGTGCTGCTGTCTGGAAGCGACGGGTCTCTGAGCTCATCCTTGATGCCTCGATTCCCGGGAAGGACAGGTTACAGAAGCCAGAAACTGTTGAATATAGTGAACCAAACTAAGCAGAGCAGATTTAGGCATGCCACAGATGCCTTATTATGTATATTAAGGCCGACATTCAGTATTTATTAATCTACCAGCTGGTCAGGCGTTAAGGTTCTAGTAATCTATAATTAAATCTCAACCTTAGTAGCTCTAGGGGATGTTCTTATAGGTAGTAAATTTCTAGTATATGCCGATAAGGGGCCTTATTGTTATAACTTATTATATATAGATAATAGTTAACTAACCTACTTAAGCGTTAGGTAGCTAGGATAGGATATTTATACTATAGGATTAATAGGAATAATAGGGACTTACTTAGAATAGAAGAACTATAGTATAAGTTATATAATAATAAGATAAGGAAATAATTAGTAGAGTATAGGAAGAAATACTTAGTAATTAGTTAGTATTATTAACTAATTATAATTACCTATATACTTAAGTAATTACTTAAAAGTAGATAAAAGATATTATTTAAGACTTATATATAGTATAACTTAAACCTTACTTAAAGTTAGACTTTTATAACTTTTTAGTAATTAACTTTATATTTATCCTTATAGATACTTTTAGTTTACCTTTATTATAAATTACTTATTAAACTTAAAACTAATTACTTTAACTTCTAAAGACTTAATCTACTATTAGCTTATAACTTATAACTTAAACTATAATCTTAATATACTATTATAATATATTAATCTTTAGTTTCTATTAGTAGACTTTACTATTAGATAACTAACTATAATATTTTAATTACTCTTATTTAGTAAATTAACTATTAATACCTATTAATAGTAAAATAATAAGTATATCTTTATATACCTCTACTAAGTTACTTATTTTAAGGACCTCCTCCTCTTTATAGTAGTTAGTCTAAAATCTAGTTAAAGAACTTAAAGGAGCCCTTATAGTAATAAACTTTAATAATAAAGTAACCTTAAAGAAAAATACTTATAAATACCTTTAAATTAAAGTTAAGAAAAGAGATAATAATATTACTAAGGTTTAAACTATATATAATAATACTACTATAAAACTTTAAAGCTTTAAAGAAATAATATAATAATTAAGAAATAACTTTTAGTATATTATAAACTTAGAAAATAAAGTTATTTAACTTAGAGGATAAAATAGTAATATTAATATTAAAGAATTCTAAGAAGAAATCTATATCTTATATATAGTTATTAATACTATTATAACTCCTACTAGAGGATAATAGAAGTTTAAGCTTAATACTCTAATTATTTATAATAATACCTNTATAATAAAAGTTCTAATAATATCTTTAAATAACTTAAGTTATTTTTAATCTAAGTTAAGAATTATTAGAACTTTTATTATAGAGATTTTACTAATTAAACTAAGAAAGTTATTTATACTACTACTTATTTATAAAGATAAACTTTTAAGTAATTTAAACCTATTTAAGAAGAATTCCTTAAATATAAAACTTTAGATAAATACTTTATTAAGACTTATAATATCTATAGTAACTTTAAGGGATTTAAAGATATTTTTTACTTTCTCTTTTAAAACCTTAATAAGAAATAATAAACTAAAAGAGACCTTATATAACTATAATAAATAAAATTAATTAAAAAATATATTATTATATTAGATAACTTAGTATTTAATTTAAATTTACTAAAGAAATTAAGATCTTTATATTCTATTAAGGACTTAAGAATAAAGTTAAAAATAAAATTATTAAGATTAACTATCTTAAAGACTTTCTTTAGTATACTAACTTTACTATTAAAATTAATAATTAATTTTTTAAATACTATAAAAAAAAAAGTAAAAGATAATAAGGACTAAACTTTAGATATAAGTATTAATAGTAGTTTTAATAGAAGTTTAACTCTTAGTAGAATAATAATAAACTCTATAATAACTAGAATAATACTTACTAAAGTACTACTTATAGATAATATAGTAAACTTATAGATCTTAGTATAATAACTAAACTTAATAATAAGAAGCTTTAAAACCTTAAGTATTATAACTATAATAAATAAGGATATATTATTAGAAACTATAAGTAGCTTAAAAAGCTTCTTTAGAAATTAGTAACTAAATAACCTTAATAAGTTAATATTATTACTAAAATCCTATATATATCCTAATTATAGACTAAATATTATAATAATAACTATTAGATTTATCTTAAAAATAAGGAAATATTAAGATATTACCTAAAGGATAGTAACTTTAAATAGTTTAAGTATAATATAACTATACTAGATATATATCTAAAAACTTTAGTAATAATATATACTAATAATAGTAAGATTTATAGAAGAACTTAAGAATAACTTAATAAGATATTATAAGTATAGTAACTTAAACTAATTCCTAGTTCTACTCTAAAAATAACTAATAGCTAAAACTAAACTAACTATAAACTTCTAAACTAAACTACTTATATAATACTAAAAGGATAGATAAGAGAAAAATCTAATAATAAACTAGATTATTAGTATAACCCCCTAGAAGAATAATAACTATTTAATCTTATAAATAATTAGATTTTTAGAGAAAGAGAAAGCTCTCCTTATAACTTAGATAAACCTTATAATATTATATACTAATATACTTAGGTAGAAATTATTTATAGACTTACTTTTAGTATAGATAATATTAGCTTTAAAGAGGAATCTAAGAAGGATAATATACTTAAACGAATTATATATAAATAAATTAACCTATATAATAATAAATAGTTTATTAAACTCTATAATATATTTAATATAAGGCTAAAAATATATTATACTTTATAACTTAAGACTGAAGATTATTTCTACTTTAGAATTATTAACCTTAATTATTAATATCTTTTTTAAGTATAGTATTTTTTTAACTATTATGAAATCTATATAGGAGATAAGTATAACTACTATTTCTAACCTAAGTAATATAATAATAGTCCTCTATAAAATATCTATATTATATATACTCTTACTAAATAGAAACTTAGAAAGTTTAATAGTAATATTACTA
Organism: Colletotrichum gloeosporioides; assembly: GCF_011800055.1. Lineage (NCBI taxonomy): Eukaryota > Fungi > Ascomycota > Sordariomycetes > Glomerellales > Glomerellaceae > Colletotrichum > Colletotrichum gloeosporioides. Next base: position 545,014 of record NW_025544748.1, on the reverse strand, counting down.
TATTTACTTTTAGTTAATAATTTCTTATAGAATACCTCTATAATAAATAAATAAAATAGGATAAATATTAATATAATAAGTATTAGATCTACTATAAGGAAAAAGTATATACCTAGAGAATTATAAAGAATAGACCTTAACCTCTTTAGGTTAGATATTATAAAAATAGCTTTATAAAGGTATAATAGGAAGGAAAATAAATTACCTATTTAAAATACTTAGAATAATTAAAAAACTAAACCTACTTATTAATATAGAACTATAATAGGTAATAAGGAAAAGGTTTATCTACTAAATATTATAAAGATATTAAGATAATATAGAACTTAAAATTACTATTAATTAATAGATAATATTTATATTAATTAATAATAAAACTAAAATAAACTTTATTACCCCTTAAGTTATTAATAAACTAAAAGTACTATAAAGAAGAACAAAATAACTATATTAATTATATATAGTAAAAGGAGAAGAATTTAAGTATAAAGGAGGTACTATTTATAATAAGACTATACCTTTTAAAATAAGCTATTTAAATTAAAAAGAAAGAATCTAATTTAATATTATTAATCTAGGAATATATAATATAGTATTAGGACTATTTTAATTATAAATAAGTAACTTATAGATAGATTAAAGTAAAGGCTAATTCTATTAGGATTATAATAACTTAGTCTCTAAGTAGCTCTATTAAAAATAAGCTTTAAATAAACTAATACTATATAAAATAATAAGATAATATATCTACTACTTTAAGGTAAAAGAAACTATATTATAACTATTAAATATAATAGATCTTAAATAAAAGAATAATCTACTTCTATTTATCTTAGAAGAATATAGAGTTTATAAAAAACTCTTTATAACTAAATTAGAGATTAAATTACTTAAATATATTAGTTTTAATTATAAAATCCCCTTTAAAGAAGGGAAAGAACTATAATTTAATAAAATCTATAGACTTAACTTAATAGAGATAGAAGTTTTAGATAAATATTTTAAAGAAAACCTTAAGAAAGGTTATATTAGACTTTTAATATTACTAGTAGGAAGTTTTATCCTATTTATACCTAAGAAGAATAGAAAACTATAGCTATATATTAACTATTATATATTTAATAAAATAATAATTAAAAATTATTACTTATTACTCCTTATAGATAAGATAAAATAACTTCTATATAAAGCTAACTAGTTTATAGTTTTTAACTTTAAAAGGACTTATAACTTAATCTAAATAAAATAAAATAAAGAATAGAAAACTACTTTTTAGATATAAAAAGGATATTTTAAATAC
>NW_025544748.1:542583-543648 GCF_011800055.1 Colletotrichum gloeosporioides | reverse complement strand
TATATAAGTATATTAATATTTATATAGTTATTTACTTAGATAATATCTTTATTTTCTCACTTATACTTAAGAAGTATAAAAAAGATATTTATTATATCTTATAAATTTTTTAAGAAACTAAACTCTTAGTTAAACTTAAAAAAAGTAGATTTTATAAATAAAAAGTAGAATATTTTAGATTTACTATTACTCCTAAGAAGGTTTATATATTAAAAAATAAAATTAAAGCTATTAAAGAATAGCTAATACTTAATAATTTTAAAAAAGTCTAAAGATTCTTAGGTTTTATTAACTTCTATTATAAATTTATTAAAAACTATAATAAGATTAATATAGTTTTTATTAGTTGTAATNCTATAAAGATATACCTTTTATATAGGAAGAACTATAATAGATAGTATTCTAGAAAATTAAGAACCTTATTACTAATAAACTTATCCTAATTATCTTAGACCTAATAAAATAGTTTAAAGTAGAACCTAATATATCTAATTATATAATTAGAGTATAACTATTATAATAAAACTTAGAAGGATAACTATATCCTTATACTTTCTTCTCTTATAAACTTTATAGATTAGAACTTAACTACTAAATATATAATAAAGAACTTATAGTAATTATTAAAGCTTTTAAAGAATAGAGACTTAAACTTTTAAGAATAATTTATAAAGTATTTATATACTTAGATTATAAGAATTTTTTATATTTTATAACTTTAAAAGTACTTAATAAATAATAAATTAGATAATTAGAATTCTTATTTAAATTTAATTTCTAAATTATTTATTAGAAAGGATTAGAAAATAGTAGAATTAATACTTTTAGTTAATAACTAAACTATAATATCTTAATACCTAAAGAAACCTAAGTAATTCTTAAATAATAAAATAATAGAGACCTAATATTAGTAATTAAACTCTTAATAATAGCTAGATAATGTAGTATTAACTTATTTAGTAAATTAAATAATAAAATAATTATAGAATTTTATACTTACTCTATATATAGTTACTAAGGAATTATAAAAACTTAAAAATAACTATAATAATAATATAGAGAAAA
>NW_025544748.1:542181-542379 GCF_011800055.1 Colletotrichum gloeosporioides | reverse complement strand
TAACTTATAAAGTATACCTACTTTATTTTATATAAAGAAGTAAGTAATACTAAAGAATATATATATACCTTCCTTAAGTATATTATTACTAACTATAGTATACTTAAAGAAATTATATTAAATAGAGATAAGATCTTTACCTCTAAATTTTAGAAGTTAATTATAATATAACTTAGTATTAAATAATTAATATCTACT
>NW_025544748.1:541553-541909 GCF_011800055.1 Colletotrichum gloeosporioides | reverse complement strand
TATAAAAAACTTAAATTTATCTAATAATAAATATTAAAATTTAGTAATAAATAAAGGATTAAGAGATTAACTTTAAAAGAGGGAGATAATACCTACCTTATATAATAAAATATTAAAATAAAATAACTAAGTAATAAACTTAACTATAAAANTATATAGTAAAATATTAAAATAAAATAACTAAGTAATAAACTTAACTATAAAAAACTTAGATTTTTTAAAATTTTATAAATTATCTTATTAATTAACTATAAACTTAAACTCTTAGAAATTATAAAGTACTACTTAGTATTCTATATTTTACTTCTTAAGTTAGTATTATAAGGATTATAAATAAATAACCTTATTATTATAGA
>NW_025544748.1:540703-541488 GCF_011800055.1 Colletotrichum gloeosporioides | reverse complement strand
GAATACCTTATTAAATAGAAAAACTATAGATATAAAGATAATATATAGAAACCTAATAATAACCTACTTAACTATTAAGATAAGATTAATAAATATATTAGAATACTTAATTATATTAATCCTAAAGATAGACTAAGTTTATTTATAACTTTAGAAGAATTTAAGGAATATATAAAATATATTAATAAAAAAGAAAGATAAATATAAGAAGAAATATAATAGAAATAAAGAGAANTATATAAAGTATATTAATAAAAAAGAGAAATAAATATAAGAAAAAATATAATAAAAATAAAGAGAAGTTAAGAAATAAAGAATATAACTCCTATTAATATAAGTATAACTAAGAGGATACTTTAGATTAATATAATAAGAAAATATATTTATTTAACTAGGAATATTAAAATATAACTAAAACTCCTCTAATAAGAAATTTAAAATATTAAGATTCTAATTAAGGATTAAATCTAAGTCTAAAATACTAAAACTATTTATAGACTAAACTTCTAATATAAGAGATATTATTAGCTCTTCTTCTATAACTTCTTAACCTTTTTAAAATACTATCCTCTTCTATTTATATAAATAATCTAACTATACTATAGATTTATCTAACTTAATTTATATAATATATAAAGTAACTACTTTCTTTCTTAATACCTCTTCTTTAATTATTTTAGTATCTTCTAAATAAATAGCTTTATTTAATAAGTAATTAACTAAAATAAATTAGTATTAAATAAGAAATATAGTAAAAATAGAGATTTATAAATATAAATAATATC